>NW_022475065.1:0-32302 GCF_009193445.1 Aspergillus pseudotamarii | reverse complement strand
AGAGAGAGAGAGAGAGAGAGAGAGAGAGAGAGAGAGAGAGAGAGAGAGAGAGAGAGAGAGAGAGAGTGTGTGTGTGTGTGTGTGTGTGTGTGTGAGTGAGTGAATGATTAAGAGAGAGAGGGAGACAAGACAGACCGTGGAGGGGCTATTTGTAGAGGTCACGATATCATCCTGATCCTCTAACGGGGGAGCGTGGCGACTCTCATCTAGGGTATGAGCAGTGTTTCTCTCCAAGAAGGACTCGAATACACTATGGATAACACCGGTGACTTTTGAGCTGAATTCAAACGGATTTGCCATGATGACTTTGAGCCTAAGAGTATCTAGGACTTTGCATAAGACGCTGACCACAGGATTGAACAGGCGTAAGGTTTGATGGATATGTGACAGAAAGTTGTACAGCATGATGATATGTACGGTCAGGAGAAAAGTGAATAAGCGCATAGAGATAGCACTTGTAGCCCGGAAGAGGCTTCGTGATGATGGAAGAAGAAGATGGAGAGGGGGACAAGGAGAGAGAGAGGGGGGGGTTTATAGGAGTAGTCCAAGGCAAGCATCTGTTACTGACCTGCAAACGATGGCATCAGTATACTATTGCTTTAGCTACATGGTGAATGAAGCGACTGACAAATAACCACAGGGGGTCCCTCTGTCAACATCGATCAATGACAATATCAAAGGGAGATAACACAATATCTGTGAGTTAGCAAACACACGAATGACTTTCACGCTCACCTGTCATGACAACCAACAGATCTAGTTCAACTTTACATCAGATATTCAATAAAAAATTCTGGTTATTATGAGGAAAACTGCTGCATTCTAGTAGCTTCCAGCCTTTCATTATGTACGTCTCTGATATCTTAAATGTGTTTCACAAAAAGAGAGTAAGTTAGTCATTATACCCCATATTCCAGAAAGAATATTTGCACGTAACTCTCTCTGGCAAAAGATCATATCGAAGGCTCACGTTGGTACCGGGATACTTTCGAACCCGTCCTGGCCCTCTTTGCGATGTTCAACGATTACTTGGAGCCCTCGTCGTCCACAATAACCGTCATTCCCAGCAATTCGCGTAACCGTCTGGAAAGATCCGCCCCCATCGTCTTTGTCATTCGGCACCCAGACCGTCTCCTCAACAGCCTGACCACGAACTTCTGATCGACGAGGGTTGAACCATGGCATACCCACGAGACGGCTACCAATGTCATGGATAATAGAGTAGAGTTTCTCAAACCGTCGAGTCGTCCACAACCAAGATAGGGTGCGGCTATCGTATGCCACGCGTACGAAGGGGTTCATGTAAATGCCGGTGTCCACGATCTCAGCCCCGTTCGATGGCGGGTTTTCGATGTCGGCATGGATGAGACAGCATTCAGAGGCTTCCCAGAACAAGTCTGGCGCAGAACGAAAACGAACAGGGAATTTTTCTCCTCCCATTTCCACTGCCGGCTTCGCACCGCCTTGAAAGAATCGTGCATCGAATGCCACCATTCCTCCCCAACAACTGCGGACACGCACCGCATCCTTTCCTGCTAAGACATCCCGTCGACTCTGCCCTCCTCCAGCGGAGGTAAACCAAGGGAAGAACGGAAGACCCATGCCGTAGCCCTGCACATCACGCGTTGCATATGTATCGTAGAACTTAAACGGGTTGGAAAAGTCAACAGCGCACGCTGCCCGGTATTGGGCGATACCGTTGTCATCCACGTTAGTAGAGAACAAGAGCTGAAGAGCATCGATTGGATCGAACAAAACGTCGTTGATGTATAGAAGTTTGTCGTATTGCGTTTCAGATTCTTCCAGCGGCCGCAAGGCTCGGTTCCGGACCTCAGCCAAGTAATCGATACGCTTAGTACGTTTAGAACCCCCAGGAATGGTCACCCTAGGCAGGTTACTCAAGTCAAAATGCTCTTCAATTATAATAGACCTATTGCTTGAGACCTGTTTTTCCAGGGCTTGTAGCGCACTCTCCCCCTCCGGTCCACTGTCATTCTCGTAGATACTTAGGAAAACGTTATCCTCGCCAAGCAAGTCGATAAGTTGAAGAACAGTAGAGCCCCATTGTCCTTGCGCTAGCTTCCCACCACGATCATATAAGCTAACAGCTATGAACACCTTCTCGTTATCAGGGTTCCCCCGGCCAGAGGCGCTTGAATGTGATACGGCCGATCGAAGTGCTGTATAATGGGGCGGAGGTCGGGTATATGAGGGTCGTAGGATTGCAGTGAGGATAAGAAGAGCGAGAATGATACCGACAACGGCATGTAGATAGAAACAGGCCCGGCGAAACAGGATGCGTCGCAGACAACTGGGTCGCGCCGAAGCCGAGATCAAGGGTCGGGAGGGTTTGAGACGACGATATCCAGAGTAAGTGGAAGCAAAAACCCGTGATAAAAAGGGCATTCGGCGCAAGAGTCGCCTGGGTCGAGGTGGAACTTGCGACTCAAAGTCGGCCTCGTCTAAGTTGAAGCTCTCCTGAGAGTCAGCAGAGGAACGAGTTTCCAGTTCATATTCGTCGGGATGAAGTAGTCGGGAAGAAGACATGACGAACGATCGTCACATGAATAATAGAAGCATTCACCTAGCCCATATCTGAGGTAGTTTGGCCGAACAAGAAGAGACCCACGCTTCTATCGCCAGACATCAAAGAAAAGTTAACAATCTAGGCTCTAGGCTGAAGCTATTATCCTCCCAAACGGGGATGGTCTGGCTTATGTCAGCCAATCTGGACCGCCAAGATATTTGCTTAAATCGGTGGTGCGGAGAACAACCAATGGATCACATCATCGACCATTGACTTCGGTGTTCGTTCGGACCCTCCAATGCAGGAGATACGAATTGAGACAAAATCCTCCAAGATTGTTTCACTTATATCCATAAACGAAGAAGAAAAGAAAAAGAAAAAGCCCACATGTCACCGACATGTCCCGTATTCCACTTCCTATTCTCGCCGAACGCGAGTACATCGGAAACCCCACCGAGGATAGAGTCATGATCAAGTACTGTCTGTACTGGGGGGATTGTGGAGCACCACCCTCTAGTGACGTATGCGGAGGTTTATATTCCCTCTTCCTCCTCTTTACCTTTCTCTTGTTTCTCTTCTTATTTTCTAAGTTTCATCTTCGGGTAACGTCTTCTGGGTCACGTTCTCCTCATCATTCCTTCTTACCTCCTGCATCATAAACGTTATCTGGGAGACCAAAAAAAGAAAATATCCCAGCCATTATGTCAACATTTGCCTTTGCCAACTCTAGCGAAAAGGTCCCTGGTAATGGAACCCTTCCTGCCGAGTTCACAATAAAAGCCTCTCCGGGAACGGATATATGGTCGAAACCTCCATCCACGGAAAGATTCAACGCTCCCATCCTATACCAGAGCGTCCCGCTGAATTCATTCAAACGGGCTAGGGTTGCCTTCAATGCCTTTTGGAAAGACAAATACGACCAGGGTGGACTCGTCCTTGTTTTGAACAGCGCAAATGGTCCTCAGAGATGGGTTAAGACGGGTATTGAGCTCACTCATGGTAAAGCCCATTTGAGTACCGTTACGAAGGATAGATTTGCGGACTGGAGTTTACAACCGGTTCCGTCAGGTGGTGGAGCAGCAACGCTGGAAATCGTTAGAGAACCAGACAACAGTCTGTGGATCTACTTAGTTGAAGGTGTGCAGAAGAATCCTCTACGTGAGGTTACTTGGTTTTTCGAGGAGCAGGACGTCCAAGATCTCTGGGTGGGTCTATACGCAGCGAAGCCTTCTAACGAGGGCCAGGATCTGGTGGTCAATTTCGGGCACCTAATTATTGACACGGTTTGATCTGGCGGGCAGATAGGCAAACCTGGGTATAACCATTATAGTAATTAGACTCTGTGTGGAGGTAAATTGCTTATTGAACGATCAATTCGTCAACACTCGGGTATAGTGGCAGTGCTATGGACATAGAAGCATGCTAGTGTGGAGATAATATCTGCAATTGTTACCGTCAACTTGTACCAACAACCTAAAATAAACAGTAGGGAGAATAAGGCCTGCATTTATAGCTAAAATACTTTCGTAAGTGCATTAATTGCTGTAACAAAGCCGTTCAGATTTTCCGAAGTCATTTCTAGAGATCAAAGTTGCCCTCAAAACTAGTCGAGCTGCGATTGATGCCGTGCTTTATATCTGATAGACAAGCTTATATGCTGAGATTTTCCCATCCCTATATTTCTGGAAACCACCAGAAATAGCGTCCAATCCGGAAAGCACCTTTGTAACATTCGGCTTGATGGTGCCCTCATCAAGCCACGGACCTAGTTTCACAAACAGTTCACTCGCTAGCTCATGATCCTTTTCAGACGCCTATAGAAGAAATTCAGCATTGGCTGTCATAGCAAACGACTTCTGAATACCTACCGGCCAATAGAGCTTTCCATATCTGTGTTCCTTGAGAGATGCCGTCCACACCAAAACGTCCGTGACATGGGCGTTCTCGGAGGCTCCCTCAGTATTTGCTTTGCCAGGCCGCACTGTGCAGATGCAGCCTTGGGGATCTCTGAACACTTGTGAAGCCGTCGGCGATGAACCTTGATTTCCAACAGTGTCAAAAACATGGTAGATATTGGGGGCGGCTTTTCAGATATCCTCCACCACCTTCTTATCCTTATAATCGAAGACATATTTTGCACCATATGATCGCACTAGTTCTGCATTATAGGGACTATGTGTAGTGATTCCATCGAATCCATAAAGAGAGGCGATTTGAATAGAGTACAGACCAACGCTGGCTGTTTCACATCAGATAGCGTTAGACGATCGAAATCTTTGAAGTGAGAAAGGAGGTCTTTACCTCCCCATACCAGCACACTTGTACCCTGTGCTTTTGTACGGTTGAGATTGAGATAATCTGGGGAGGATAATGCGAGAGGAACTGTGCTAGCATCTTCACGAGAGAGAGTTGTAGGCACTTTGAAAGCAATCTGCTGGTCGGCCAAGCAGTACTCGCTGTATGCACCAAGTCCCTTGGTCTCCCCTCCCCAGATCAATGCCGCTACGATATCACTTTAGTCAATCGCGTCACTTCCGCGCCAACTTGAACCACTTCCCCGACAAAATCACAGCCCAGCACGGTTCTGTCGCCAAAAGCATTGCTGTCAAAAGATTGAACTAAGGGTGGATTATCCCAAGCCTTGCGTAGAATGGAAACAGGAGAGTAGGTGAAACGAAGGGGCCCCTACCATCTGTAGGGTTTTGAGCTACATGAGACATTTTGACAAGCACTTGTCCAGGGCCCGGTGATGGGGCAGGAATTGATTCTTTAACCAGTTTCGGTGACTGGCCTTCGGGTACGCGGACGACTAGGGATGAGCTGTATTGAGTGGACATTATACAGTTCGCTGGTGTGATGAATATATACAACGTCAGGTTTAGTCTAGCGGGAATGATCTCTCAATCTGATTTGAAACAGTGCACCGATTGAGGCGCACGGAGGAACGAGGGTAAGCATGGTTGAAATACTCCTGCGACAGCATTGACACCTTCGGTTCTTTGGTGATTTATGCCCGGAAAACACTTTGATCCTTTACATACAAGTGGAAGCGCCGCTAAGGCTTGGCCATGCGAGTACTTCGGTTCAAGGTACGAGTATTAGAGGGGTGGCCCCACAGATAACTTCAGGGACTATCTTGCTTACCCAACGATCCTTGAATGCTCGCATTTGATACTGGGGATTATGCTAGGTAGTGGCAGAAAGACCTAACATTGAGATCCGTATCTATACTATCTGCTGTCTTTATATATCGACAAACAAAAATACTTGGCTATATGTATCAGTAACTGATAGCCCCACGAATCAATCGGTACATGTGGAGCCTCTTGGCGGCGGTTGGACTTACTAATTTATAAACCCGAGTAAGCTAGTATCAGCGGATGGACTTGATTTTAACGTTGAGCAAGCTTATACTACAGTGCTTAGAGAGCAAATTGAAATCATAGCCATTAATCCTTTCCACTCTCCCCTAACATCATGCTAGAGTAAGCTGTATGCTAGTCAAAAGATGGCCACGTTCAGGCTGGTATGTACTACTCTTTTTATTACATTTCTTGTTTTGCGCCTTGGGGCTAATTATGTATACATGCATATTCCCAGCCTTCGTTGCCGAAGCTGTCTTAGAAAGTGTAGGTAGATCATAGTACCTATTTATTCTCTGTCCCTTGCACTATATGATATGAGGAAAGGTTACTCACCTCCAACTTACGTTTCCTACGGCCACCAGGTGATGGATCACCCCCCAAGTGTAAGAACTGCGAATCCAATGGCCACACTTGCCAATGGGGTTTTAAGGCCTCGTTCCACTATACGCGCAATCTTAGATTACTAAACCAGGAAGCGGCTACCTTGGCGGTCATTGAGAAGCGATGGCACCGCTTTTTACGATGTCTACAGCAACCCATAAAAGTACGTTATCCAGTTTTCTAATAAGTGTGTCGCTTGCCCAGCTGTTGAATAAGGGTTGATACATAACACGTCTCTTTTCATGCGATTGAGCGCTCTAGATTATTGATGAGACCGACGATATTTTCCGGGATTATTACGTCGTCCATAACACAACCCGGCGTTCACCTTCAAATCAAACTACCAACTGGGAGAATGATCGGAATATAGACCTTACTGGTGAGGTGCAGGATGAGAGAAATTGCCCTACATCTTCCCAGGATAACATGTTCTCCAGGCCCGAGTCAAACTATATCGACCTGCCTGAAATTATCCGGCGGCTTCATAGCGTTAATTTAAGGCTAGCCAGTGACATACCCAGTATTGACAATCTTCTGCCTCAAAGACAGGAGATTGAAGGCTCTGTAAACCCTATCGTTGAAGATTCTGCTTCACATGCCTTATCGGGTTCCAGATGGTATGATTCGTCGACAAATTCCGCCAACCAAACATATATTCTGCCTTTTTCCCTAGGCCCGGCGACCTCTTCCAATGTGTCCTCGCTCCCCAAGCCTTTACTACCAGTAACGGATGCCAAGAAAGCTCCATTGATTTCATCTTATCTGCGGGAAAGAGGGACTTGGTGTGAGACCACAGATACTCAAAACAATTCACAACGCAGAGTATCCACTTTATGATGGAGTCTGCCTCATTTGTGGCGGCTGTCATGTCCCTCGCCTCGCGTCAACTGGACCACATAGTACAGTGTCAGAATTCCGTAACGTTGGAGCTGTATCAATATACTATTCGACTACTTATAGGTCGGGATCCTAATAAGGCGGATGCCTCGGTGCTAGCAACTTGCACTCTGCTATGTCTCCATGAGATGATGGCTTCGAGAGTGTCCGAGCGGAAGCGTCACTTCAGGTATGTTTGGACTTCCTTTGGCCTCAACTTTATCTCTCTGTTTGATATCAAATGAGAAGCGTATATTAATTAGTGCCGTCTACAGGGATGTGCCGGATTCTTTCGAGTAAATAGATGGAGATGTTGACAATGACTGCAACTTGACTCTCCTTGCGTTTGCGAATATAGTCAATCTTATGGCAACTTTCAGTCTGTTCGATAGAATGTCTGAGTTGGAGCTTAGGGCTAGTTGACTGTACTATGGAACGTACTTTAAGAGAGGTATCGACTCGACCCAAACAAGTTTATCCGCTTTTAAGAAGCGACTGCACACCCGCCAATACCCTGTCTAACGTTGTGTTCACTCAGTCATCCTCAGGTAAGTATTCTGCAGATGGTAACGACTAATTGACTGGTCAAAGTCTCTAACGTGCGTGACAAAAATTGTGGTAACACTTTCTACCATTCCCGACTCTATCCTACTGTTGCAGGCAGGGCTTATTACAACAGTGCAGGGCCAGTCGTCTCAGACGGTAAGTAAGTGGAGCTGTTTGTTACTAAGTTCTCCCGCGCCCTCTCAAAGACTATATATATAAGCGTTGGCGCATTTGTGAAGGGGAAGAAGCCGTACACTCTTTTTTGAAAATGCTCAGTAACTGACTATTTGTCTTAAGGCCGACCCTGTATGGCGTGCTCGAGAGTTGATGGGAATATCCATTACAAATATATCAGTAAGCTGTGGCCCATTTCGACCTTTACTTCTCTTCCAATTCCCCCCTTATTGCCCTAAGCCTTATCTGCCCAGCAAGGTATAAGGAAGATCATGCCCTGGCTAGAAAGAATAGGATCAGAAGAAGACAAAGTAACATCAAGCTCAACTAGTGCCAATTGGGTCAACCAATTACAACCTTTATACATCACAGGTACCGTTCTACTAGGCGAATCCCAGATTTCTTATACGCAACAGTCAGGCTGGCCATATGTTTGGCCAGAGGTCCGTCCTGGGCTGCCTTCATCCAATCATTCTAGCGACCAGAACAGTAGCAGTGCATGTTCAGTGGAAGAGTTCGCAAGATATTGCTACTCAAGCACTTGGGCTCGTATTGAACGTGAAACGGGATGGAAGACTTCTGACCGCGCGGCCGACCTGAGAAAATTATGGGGTTTTTGGTAAGAAATGATACCTTGCATCTATAAGGTCTGTTGATGTATGTTGACTTGCTAACCTGGATCTTATGTGGCTCATCAAGTTTGCTAATAGTTTATATGTATATGTAGAGTCGAAGGTTGAAGTAAGATATATTATGATCAAAGCTCAGCCACATGGTCCCACCGGAAACCCGGATATGTGAGAAATTTAAGGATATACAACCGGTCTTATTATGCAGGTCGTACCCAATTTTCTTTCTTTCTTTTTTTTTTTTTTTCTGCAATAGCTCTAGTTGAAATAAGGATATTGGGTATGTATCTAGTAGCTTCTATCCATTCCAAAGCATCACTTAGGTATATCTGTAAGACTTCTCCGTGAGTTACAGACACTTCAGGTCTGCGTTCAGGTGGCATACGTAGTAGTTGCACACGACATGTTTGTAGTAAGCCACATAGTATACGAGTACGGACAACTGGTAGCGCTACCTTGTAGTAGGGAATGAAAGACTTGTTGGGGGGAAGGACACAAATTTAAAAATAGAATACAAAGCTGATGGGTAACTGACAATCACTCTTTGAAACTTATAAATCGATGCTTGCTTGAATTCTACCTGACTGCTGTTAACGAAGTTCCACTGTTAGGCAAATATCTTACGTGGAAGCAACATCTACAAATAACCTACTAACTACGGAGTAATTCAATAAAGCCTACCTTGTTGTTGGGAGGAGCTGCGTGGCCCTGTGGTATTTCCCTTTTTCTTTTTAATTTATTCTTATTCTTCTTCTTATTATTGTTAATATTACTATTACAATTATTTATTTCCTTTTGCCCTAGCGACCTCAAAATCCGTGTTGACTGGACGGTCAAGGCATTAGTTGTGTGAGCAAGTGGAGATTTATTTTAACTTCGGTAGAAGGGAAGGAAAACGAAAACAAGTCCGTTCAGCTCGCGGTACTCGCGGCTTCTGGTGGAAATCGGAACATAATCTATTATCGTGAAGTGACTACGAGGATATTCCCGGTCTATTCAGAGTGGTTATTACTCAGACTGACTCATACCAAGAACCGGTTCTTCTGATGGAGGAGGGGCCGAAGGAATGAGGAGAAATACGAAAAGTAGAGGGTTTGGGGGGGGAAAGAAATAAAAAAAAAAAAAAAAAAAAAAAAAAAAATTTAAGACACATGACATGAGCTGTTTAGTAGTTGGATGATCCTTGAGCGGTATGACCCGAATGTCATCTCCCCCAATCATGAGGCTGGACAGTGCGGGCTTTAGGTAGTTCTCTGCGCTGGGGGATCATTCTCATACGTCCAGTATAGTTGAATAGGGGGTTGCTAACATTCCTGGTTCTTCTCGGCTGTTTTGAATCACTGGGCCTAAGTCGTGCGAACTACTCCGTATTCCTGAAAGACCAATGAAGTCCGAATCGGTATTTCTTGAGTGCTGCAAGGGGAGAAATGGTGGAGGAGCTTTCATTCCAAGTATGATTCGTCAGCTGACCGTCTCTTCTGAGAAAAAGAGACAGGCAAACACAGGCAGAGGAATATTTTATCTGTTGATATTCCTCCATTGATGAAACCTTCCATGGACAATTAAATGCCATTATTGCAATCATTCATCCGACTGATGTCCTGATTCAGGGTAAGGAGCCAACCTATAGGAACCCGTAGCTTCCGTTCGGACCGAACCAGGTGATCTTATCATATCTGATTCTCAAAAGTCTTACCCACCTGCCTAACATCCCTCACACCCTGGTCGCTTTGCCACTTCCTCCCCACTTCACCATTTTCGGCTGCAATCCAGTTTTCTCCCCCTGATCAGTCTCGAACTTACTTTGATCCTCTGCGCTTGAATACACAAACAGGGGACAACTGCGTGCGATACTGTACTGCCCTGTGCGCTCACATGTATGACTGAGGGGTCAATGTGCGCTCGAGTCGGAGGGATAAGCTCTGCCACGACTTTACCCTCTCGCATGAGGCTTTCAAATTTATTCAACTATATCGAGTGGAATAATATAGGCATCACTCTACAAACCCTTCAGTGCATCGGAAACCACCCTACCATTTTGGGCCTCGGGCGTTAAGCCCATAGGCTAAACCTGTGGCCCATCCCACGTCGGCGTGCATAAGTGCCCCTTGTCGATCGAGTCGATTGGTCTGAAGCACGCCGAGATTAGAGTCCTGCTTAGAGCTCTGCCCCTTTGTACGATAGATCTGACGATCCGCGTGCCGTCATCCGTATCAGTTACCTAACAAACTTGCGAATCCAATAACTACCCAACCTGACGTCTCACTTAAGTGCTCTTCAATTCGCCCTGGGGTTTTTCTTCTTTTTTTTTATATCCAAATATTCCTTCCCCTGTTTCGGTTTCGATTCCCCTGAGATACCCTCATTTGACTAGTCTCGCGTTGCTTTTTCTGGATCTGGCTGGTTCAGATCGTCCATATCTTCCTCCGTCAGCTCAAGTATCTCGACTTATACACGAGACCTTTCGAACCCGATTACCTCGATTTTGATATTTCGAGTGCCGTTACATCATCGCGCTCCCACAGGACGCCTCTACCGCCTCGACAATCGTATCCGATAAATGGACATTACTCGCGGTGCTGTTGTTCAGGATTCTTCATTGACGTTCTCGGCTCAGCCGCAATGCCCTTACTTGACGCCCACTCAGGTCCCTCATATGGCACACTCGATCAAATGGAGAGACGTGATCAACACGAAGGAGAACAACTCCTTCCCGCAGGATACGAAAGCGATGACCATGGCAGTGAGATAACATCGGATGACTCGGTGCAGGAAGGTGTTCGGAAGATTGAAGCCATCAGCTTGACTTGGACAACGAAGTCTTTGGTTGTGGCTTACGTCAGGTATGCGCGAGATGTATTGTGTAGTTGTTTTGATGAAAGTGAACTGGTCGCACTAACTCGCTGTAGTATCTTCCTGATGGCGTTCTGTACTTCCTTAGAGGGCCAGACCACTATGTCACTCTCTGCTTATGCAACCAGTGCATTTAGCAAGCACTCCTTGATTTCAACTGTTCTTGTCGTCCAGAATGTAGTCAATGGTGGGTAGTCTTATACGTTGCGGTCTGTTTTCACTCAGCTGACAAGAATGCAGCTGTAATCAAGCCTCCCATGGCTAAGATAGCCGATGTCTTCGGTCGCTTCGAAGCGTTCTGCGTGTGCATCTTGATATATGTTCTCGGTTATATACAAATGGCTGCTTCGACCAATGTCCAGACTTATGCATCGGCTCAGATATTTTATTCCGCCGGTTCGACAGGCTTGCAAATCCTCCAACAAGTGTTCATTGCGGACAGCAGTAGCCTTCTCAACAGGGCATTCCTTGCCCTCTTGCCAGAGTTTCCGTTTCTGGTTACAGTTTGGATTGGACCAGCAATAGCTGATGCGGTGATACGCCACTCGTCATGGCGTTGGGGTTACGGGATGTGGTCAATCATTCTGCCTGCGTCGTTTCTCCCGTTAGCGCTGACGTTATTGTTGAATCAACGCAAGGCTAAAAGACTAAATCTCATTAAACAAAAACACGCTCCTCGGGGTAGCTTCCTTGCTGTTGTTCGTCGTACCTGGTACGACCTGGACATGTTTGGTTTGATACTTCTTTCGGCGGCAGTTACATTGATCTTGGTGCCTCTCACACTTGCCGCTAATGCTAAAGACGGCTGGAAGAACGACAGTATCCTGGCAATGATTGCGGTTGGCATAGTTTGTTTAATGGCGTTGCCGCTGTGGGAGACGTCGAAAAGGTTTGCACCCAAACCACTTCTCTCCCTACACCTTCTCAGGCAGCGCACAGCGCTCGCTGGCTGCGCTTTAGCCTTTTGGTACTTTAGTAGGTTATCCCCCGCTGTAGCATTCGTGCGTTGCTTTTCTCCTAACATAACCCAGTGGCGTTCTATTTCTCGGTTCAACCGTATCTTTACTCTTATCTTCAAGTGGTCCAAGGGTATGATGTCGCTACGGCTGGTCGTGTGACGCAGACGTTTGCCTTTACGTCGACCATCGCTGCTTTCTCAGTATCCTTATTGATCAAGTACACGCGACGTTATCGCATTTATGTGACCATTGGAAGCGCCATATACATGTTTGGTCTCTTATTGATGATGCTTTACCGCAAAGAAGGGAGCTCATCAACGCTAATTCTTGGGACCCAGATTGTGGTGGGTATGGGAGGCGGCCTCCTCAACGTGCCTGTCCAGCTGGGAGTTCAAGCATCTGCTAGCCATCAGGAGGTTGCGGCTGCTACGGCAATGTTTTTAACATCTATGGAGATGGGTGGTGCAGTTGGCGCTGCGATCTCAGGGGCTGTCTGGACGCACAACATTCCGCGGAAGTTGCGGCGTTACCTCCCTGATGAGAACAAGGGAGATGCCAAGGAAATATTTGGGAGATTGGACAAGGCTTTATCTTTCCCTATGGGATCACCGGTTAGAATTGCCATCAACAGGTCTTATCAAGAGACTATGAATAAACTGTTGGTGTTGGCGCTGATCGTGACAATACCGTTGATTCCCTTGAGTCTTTTGATGAAGAACTATAGGTTGGACAAAATCAACTGCGAACCAGTGGACGGGCCTAACGGTGACCATCCAATCCCAGACAATGGACAAGGCCTATCGGAGAATGAGTGCGAATCAGAAGGACACTCGAAACAACCATGAAGTGGCCTGAATACTCTCAGTCTCTCCAGCGCCCTCTGATATACATTCAGGGGTACCACCAATAAATCTGGCATATGGGACAGTTCCACGATTGTTGTGGGTCATTTGGACAGGGCATCGGGGCCCCTCCCTACTGCAACAGAAGAACATACCAGACTACGCGAAGCAGTTTGTGTGGTGTTCCATCCGGCCCGATCCCAAATCAAACACTATGTGACGTGTCCATACAAGGTTATGCGCATATGCGTCTACCGCATCGCCGGCTAGAAGCGCCGGGGCGCTGTTTATATGCCATCGGGTATGTGGGCCGACCAGCGTTCTGCTCTCTCATCCCGAGGGTAAGCGGATTTCAGTATATTGAGTCTCTATATGTCTTCCACATAGAGCCGTACATACTTCAAGTCAGCGACTACCCTAGAAGTCTCTGAAGGAGTTTATATAGACATTATGAGATTATGACTAGACTTAGATGAAACGTTTCAATGCACGTGCTTTCTCTTTGATCCTTTCCTTTGTAAATCCCTAGCTAAAAGAACGCGGATGGCATTATACCTATAGCTCAAATAGGAACATTATGAGAGGGGAAAATTGAAAGGTGGTCTGAAGAGGAATTATGGTTGGGGGCGTCAAACAGCCATATTCCCGATAAATGACACCAATTAGCAAAAGGTGATATCATCGAGTCATGTAATACAGCGCTTGGAAAGGATGGAGTAGGATCCCCTCATACGTGGTACCGTTCATTTACCTTAATGAACGGCGGTATGTGATGGTTACTAACTGGACTGGTGCATTTACCGCCAGTCGATGATTGGACTGTGACAGTGACACTTCCATGCCTAAGGTTTGAATACAATTATACCTCAAAGTGGTTGTTCTCCTCTTCTTCCCACTTCTCCTAACCCTTCATTCCTGATATAGTTGAGTTGAGCCTGTAGTCCCTTGATTGGATCTTCATCCTCTGGGACTTTAACTCTCCTCGGTGGTGGGGTGTTGCGTCTATCATATCACTAGTCACTACTTTACCCTCCCAGGTTGTTTTGCCGCCGCCCCTCCATTTCTCCCCCTCCTTTCGCCGTTCCCAATTTCGTCTCATTTCTCGAGATTTCTAAGAGCAGAGAATAAAGAATTTGGGAGGGGAAAAGGAGTTCAAAGTGCTCTTGCGACATCAAGGGCCTTCCTTGGAATTGATCCGTGCGGTTTCTCCGGATTTTTTTTTTCTCTCTTCTGCCTCTTCAGGTATATAACTAAAGAGGGAAATAAAAAAGGAAAAAGAAAAGAAAAGGACTTGTAAGGTTTGTGAAATCACTGTTTATATCCTTTATAACTGTGCCTTTAATTTTTGTAGTCATTTTGGCTCTTTTTTTTAAAAAAAAAATAGTATTTCTCAATTCATGTTCCCAGCAGAATGATTTCTGCCTGTCTGGCAATACACTTCCCAATGAAAACGTGCTAGTCGCAGTGTCTAGACAAATAGGCCGACGTGAGCTAACGGTGCGGGTTGCCCCATCCATGGCAGCTTTCTTTCTTTCTACCTAAGGTACTCTCCGAACTAGTGCTACGGTCCTATCGCCCTCCACCTCTGCCTCCCACATTGGCTACGTCCACCAACCCTTCACCGTCGACATTCACCGCACCACAACTGCCGTAACTCCTGGTTGCTGCCATTCTCGTCCAGCGCTTCCTGTAATCCCCCATCTCTCCCTTTTTATATTCTCTCCCCACAACCGTTCGACAACCGGCTCCTCCTCATACCTCTCCCTATTCTCTTCACCGCATCTTCCTCCTTTCGTTTCCTCGTCACCTCGGGTCTAGACACCCTTGGAAGATTATCTGCACAGTCACTTTGCAGAGCCTCAGGTGCTTCCAGGTATACAATATGGTTGTCGCCACTATCAAGTACGTTTGCTGGCTCCTTTTGATAAGCATTCTCATTGCCTCCCCCCCCCTTTCTGATGCCGCACCCTTCTTACCGAGATTGGTTCCTTTATCAATCAGCGGTCTGCTAACTACGGTCATTTCTCTTCGTCAGGTGTGTTGTCGTCGGTGACGGTGCTGTGGGCAAAACATGTCTCCTGATTTCGTACACAACAAACAAGTTCCCCTCGGAATATGTTCCTACCGTTTTCGATAACTATGCTGTCACTGTCATGTAAGTGAACCCGATTGCTTCGAGCCGTGATCGGCGCAACGACTTCCCCGGAGAGTTCGCGCCTGTCATATATCCCGACAGACAGTGGCCTTGATAACGCGTCGTTGGATCCATCGCCCGGGTTTGATTACATGTCAATTTCTCGCAATCAATTGACTAACCCGACGCCTTCATAGGATTGGCGATGAGCCGTACACTCTGGGGCTTTTCGATACTGCTGGTCAGGAGGATTATGACCGTCTTCGTCCCCTTTCATACCCCCAAACCGACGTTTTCTTGGTCTGCTTCTCCGTTACGTCCCCCGCTTCCTTCGAGAACGTGCGCGAAAAGTGGTTCCCCGAAGTTCACCACCATTGCCCTGGTGTTCCCTGCCTGATCGTGGGTACCCAAACTGATTTGCGCGACGATTCCGCTGTCCGCGAAAAGCTTTCCCGCCAGAAGATGCAGCCCATTCGTAAGGAAGATGGAGACCGGATGGCCAAGGAACTGGGTGCCGTGAAATATGTCGAATGCTCCGCTCTGACCCAATATAAACTCAAGGATGTTTTTGACGAGGTGAGTCGGGGTAATGCTATTGGCTGTGCTGCTTGCATTGTGTACTGACGGAATGAACAAGGCAATTGTCGCCGCCCTCGAGCCTGCTCCTAAGAAGTCGAAGAAGTGCGTTTTGCTGTAATTGAACACGCATCTTTCTAGAGCAGGGTTAGTTCTCCCCAGCTGTTACCCAGATCGTGTTGCTGATCCATCCTAGCTACATCGCATATTTCGGGAAGATCGAGGTTTTGAAGCGCATAAACTAAACTATTATGGATATCAAGGGTCACAGCTCATGAGCCGATTACCATCTGTTACCCAATCTCGAGACGATATTTCTAATGATTGCCATCCTCGTATTCTTTCGTTGCCCAATTTATGGCATTCATTGATCCGATATACCCTGGGATATTTTGACCTCCCAACTCTGCCGCGGAGACTATCGACGAACCGAACCGCTTTACCTTCATCTTTCAGCCGGCTTCCCTTTACCAAGTTCTCCTTACCTTATCCTCCTACTGCCTTATCATTTTCTGTCCCTTCCTTCTCTTCCTTTGTCCATCTTCGATTCTCTATTACCACTCATCGTCTCTATCGGCGTTGGAAGTCGAGGCGTCTTGTTTTGGCTGGCTGATGGTATTGATCTGTTTCTTTATATTCGCGATTTGTTGTCACGTCCGCACCTTCTGTCACGTTGCTGTGCCATTTTATTGTTGTCATGTTACAGTCTTGAACTAGATAGCACAGATACATCAGTGACCACCAAGGCTTTGGTACTCACAGACCATGGCGTAATCAGGTCCAATGTAATGAAGATTGTCATTATTGGTCGCATGCTCCAGCCGCCAATAGCTACTTGTCTGGAAACGGGAGCGTGGATGCTATCCATCTCGGATTTTACAATCGGTCCAATGTTTTGACATGTTGTGACTGGTTCGTGAAATCGTTCGAAATCTTTTTTTTCAAACATGTCCGTACAAATTCTCATATCTATTTTTAAAAGACACGATGCTCTCCGCTTACTGCCACTAATGACTCTAGATTACGGGTGCCTGGCGGAACATGTAGGTCTCTAAACAAATTCTAGTGAATTTAAGCCGAACTTATTCCATCTGTCTGTAACGGGAAACCTCTCAGCTAGGACCTGAACAGGGTACAAAAGCCCAGTGATTTATCCTGAGTCTAAAATGTGCTCGTTATCATCTGTCTGATGATGACGAGTGGAGGGGTGATAGGTTTCTTGCTGAACATATGGAATATGGTGAAGGTCCGGATGGAACCGAGGAATGTGCTGTGTTGTGGTGGTGGATATGTAATCTCAATCATCAGTGAATGTGATGATTTTGTCTATATCTTAATAACCCATTTCACACTGTGAATGACTGCTTGTAGTGCCCAATCATAGCTTCTCCGGTATGATTCATCTTACATTTAGTATTTATTCATCACTAACTACACCTGTTTGCACATCAAATGTAAGTCATTTATAGCGTCATAGTATCTGGTTTACAGCTCGTCTTTGCCTTCTTTCCTCGCTTCTCCCTCCTTGGCAGACGTTTCGATCTTCTCTTCCGTGCGTCCATACCATCCTCCCAACTCTTCGCCAGCTCCCGCCTTGACCATGCTGGTGATGATCTCAAAGGCTACCTGGGCAGCCGCAAGAGCGGTGGTCTCTCCCTTGTTGTCGTAGCTTGGCGATACCTCGACGATGTCCGCGCCGACAATGTTCAACTTCTCAATGCCGCGCATGATCCGGATGAACTCACGGGTGGTCCAGCCGCCAGGCTCGGGAGTACCGGTCCCGGGGGCAGTCGCGGGGTCAAGCACGTCGATGTCCACCGACAGATACACGGGTTGCTCCGAATCCAGACCGATGCGCTCAATAATCTTATCTACGATGCCCATGGGGCCTAGGTCGTCAATGTCGTCAGCATGAATGCGCATGAATCCCTGCTCGGGGCCCGGGTTGGTGTAGTCGCTATCAGTGACACCCGTCAAACGGGTGCGCAGACCGGCATGAGCAGAGGTCGAGTTGCAAATGAGGCCCTCACGACTCGCCTTGTGGAAGAAACTGCCATGGTTAAATGCCGACTGCTCTGATGTCCAGTATGCCGAGTAGCGAACGGGGTTCCAGGTGTCCAGGTGCGCATCGAAGTGCAGCACTGTGATGGGCTTCTGGTAGATTTGATACAGGGCACGGAGAGCTGGTAGCGCAACACTATGATCACCTCCCAGGGTTACCAGCTTCGCCTTCCCAGAAGAGATACCCTTAGTGCCGTACTTGGAGTCGGCAGGGGTAATGGGAGGCCGTGAGCCTAGCTCAAGGAAAGCTTCATACATTTGGCGCTCCGCTACGCTATTGTCGAAGGGAATGATAGGGATATCCCCACAGTCCTTGACGGTAGCCCATGAGCTGTAGGGATTGATGCCTGCACGGGTGTTGTAGCCTGTACCAGCCATCTGGCGGGCACTGGCAGCACGAATGGCACGGGGACCAAAACGAGCTCCTGGAGGAGGAAGTTAACCTCTGCGATTTACGGGGTCAAGTCGGAGTGCATACCTGGTCTGTAACTGACAGCGGTATCGAAGGGGGCTCCGATGACGGCGATATCATATCGCTCATCTGGTTCGATTAGACATTTGACGGTTTTTAAGTGCGCAAAGCTAGCAATTCCAGAGAATGTCCACTGGCGTTTATCAGTTAGGTTTACCACTGTGTAAGATAGAGCCATATGTGTACCTCTTGATCCCATTTCTTCAATAGCTCCTCACGCAAGTGCTCGGGAACCACTTCAGTGTCGTCGTGATGGGCGTGAGATAAGGCAGTGCCGGCCAGAGCCAGCAACCCCAGGGTATATTTCATTATGAATTGTATGGTGCCACGGGGCAGAACAAAACAGGTCAAGGGAGTTATTTGAAAAATACAGAGGAGAGGAAATGAATCTGGGGAAGGTTGTTTAGTAGTTATAGGCGCATAGATAGTATGGAGATTGTTGAAAGCGTTATCGATAGGAACGACCACCGTCCATTCATTTGGCGCCGAGAAGTGGGCCTTGGGGCCTCAGGCGCGCGGACTATCGTGCGGACTTTCCCTTCTCGTCACTTTTCTTTTAGTTCCAACGTCCG
Organism: Aspergillus pseudotamarii; assembly: GCF_009193445.1. NCBI lineage: Eukaryota > Fungi > Ascomycota > Eurotiomycetes > Eurotiales > Aspergillaceae > Aspergillus > Aspergillus pseudotamarii. Next base: position 13,335 of record NW_022475065.1, on the reverse strand, counting down.
TCGCTCGCTCTTCCTCTTTTCGTCCTCCGCATTTATATTGGTCCGATCTGCGATAGTTGGCTTGATCCATAGATTGTAGAATCTAATCGAAGCCGATCATATTCGAATTTCGTCTTTAGAAGCTCAGGATGCCATGCGTCGTGTTGTTGTGACGGGTTTAGGAGCTGTTACTCCATTGGGAGTAGGTAAGTTGTTCTATATTATTGCTATGCAGATGTCTAAGTACACTGTACTGTACAATCCCTTTTTGGTCCGCGGTTTTTACCAAGCTTGTTCTTCCGTCGTGATTCTTCAGTGTCTACTTGAAAGTCTCGTTCGAAATGTCTCCACTTCCGATATTCCGAAAGGGGAAAGTCTTGGATACCGGGTCTAATCGTCATGGACATTCCTAGTTAGGAAAGTTAGATGGAGACTACCTGCAGTCCACACGATTAATAAATCCTTGTGCTTAATATGCGCGGATCGCTAAAGTATAGTCACTCTAGGTATCCGTCATACATGGAAACGTCTCTTAGATGGTCACTGCGGCATTGTTAATGTCAACCATCGCGATTCTAGGTTCGCGGACTTACCATGTCAGATCGCCGCCCCAGTGCCGAATGGCAAGAGGCAGAATGGTGGCTGGACTGCCTCAGAATGGCTAAGTAAGGATGTATGTGCAGCGTCTCTTGTTTATCTACATTTGCATGTTTTTGAAGAGAAGGGCAGGTCTGATGCCATTAATAGGAAGAGCGTAAGATGGCGCGTTTCGCCCAGTATGCTTTGGCTGCTTCGGAAGAAGCTCTTGAAGATGCAGGCTGGAAGCCCACTTCGTTTGAAGACAGAGAATCTACGGTAGACATCTACAAGACATCATGTAACTCAACAATGCTGATGACCGTGTAGGGCATCTGTCTCGGATCCGGAATTGGCAACTTCGATGAGATCTACGATACCGTCGTGGCATATGAAAAAGGAGTATGTCGTAAACGAGTTTTGTATCGCCACTACATCTATATTAACTCCTTCTAGGGCTACAGAAAGGTGTCTCCTTTATTTGTCCCGAAGCTCCTCATCAACCTCGGCGCTGGCCATATCTCCATGAAGTATGGATTGATGGTATGTCTAGTCGCAAACAGCGACTTTACCACTGCTAATGGTTTGACAGGGTCCAAACCATGCGGCTACAACCGCATGCACCACTGGGGCACATTCCATTGGTGATGCTGCTCGCTTTATTGCATGTGGTGATGCGGACGTGATGTTAGCAGGCGGTGCCGAATCTTGCATCCATCCGCTAGCTGTTGGAGGCTTTGCCCGGGCGCGGAGCCTCGCAACGAGCTATAATGATGCTCCTGAGAAGGCGTCCAGACCGTTCGATGCGGATCGCGAAGGGTTCGTGGTCGGCGAGGGCGCGGCAATAGTTATCTTAGAGGTACTTGTCGTCACACCCTACATTGATTCACAGCACTAACTTGCAGCTAGGAGCTAGAGCATGCAAAGGCAAGAGGTGCACGTATCTACGCCGAGTTGAGAGGCTATGGCTGTTCGGGTGATGCACATCATATAACAGCGCCCAAAGAAAACGGGGAAGGGGCATTCATGGCAATGAGAAAAGCTCTAAAGAACGCTGGCATTTCACCGTCTATGGTTGACTACGTTAATGCACACGCCACTTCGACTGTAGTCGGAGATGCGGCAGAAAACGCCGCGATCAAGGCACTCCTTCTAGGCCCTGAAGGAAAGCGAAATGCCCGGGATGTGAATATTAGTAGCACCAAGGGCGCTGTGGGTCACTTATTGGGCGGCGCTGGCGCCGTAGAGGCCTTGTTCACCGTCCTTGCTATTCATGAGGTAAGTATGACTATCCGTGCCGTGGAAATACTCTAATTTGCTGTATCAGAATAAAATGCCTCCTACGGTCAACTTGGAGCGTCTCGCCATCGGATTCGACTGCAATTACGCCCCGAAGCAGACTCAAGAGCGCCGGATAGATGTGGCACTGACCAACAGTTTCGGCTTTGGAGGGACCAACAGTACTCTCTGCTTTTCCAAGCTATAGAAAGCACTTACTGAATATTCGATTTGGATAATTGCAAGCTATACTGCATGTAAAACAAGCACACACTTGTACACTAAGATAATAGAGATACCATTTTATGGAAACTATAAATAACCTGCCCCCTGGTGCTTGAGGTAACATGCGCTGGTTTTAAAATCGACTGCGACACAAACTCTCCAGACGCCAGACCGTAGCTCTAGTATGACTTGATATAAAGGATGGGTTTCATTGTATAACTGTCGCGGCAAGAACATTAATAGCTATGAAGAAGCAGTAGGAGGTTATTTATTACTAAAGTACGCTGCCACTAAACCAAGGCTCCGTATGGTCATTATCCTCTAGAACTATCATAAATTTACAACCTCGAAAATTGGACTCCTATTATCCTGGCAACCAACACGTGACATCTCAATGCGGAGCAGCCCCGGACTCACCTCGACTATATCACGCGTATCTCAAACCTCACGACAAAGCAGCGTTCTGCCCTTCAATATCTTGTTAAACCATTCCACTCGTTTACTATCACTATATTTTTCTTTACTACAAGAGTTGATCTACTTTCTTGGTCGTTGGTGGGTTGAGCATGGCTACCAACGGTGAGACCAAAGGTAGATACCACTAAATCCTCCTCGGGCCGAACTTAAGTGGTTACAACATCATATAGAATGATTCGTGCTGATATTGTATTTTTTTCTTATTATAGCGCCGTCGTCTGGCAGCTTAGTCGATGCGTCCGGGTACAAATTCTCTGAAAAAGACACCAAGCCCGGCAAGATTAGGTTGAAGAAGTCAGCTAAGTTAGGCAAGAAGAAGGGCGATGGTGTGTTTACTCCATTCTACTTGGCTTTCATCTTAATTTGTGGAGTGTGAGAGAAGGAGCTGCGGGTTGTATATTTGCTAATAGTTTAACCGCGTGAAGATGCGCCCGACTCCCCCGGTTCATCACCTATTCTCCCTGAGATCGACGAGAAGACTATGGCTGCTTTTCCTACGGGAAAACCACGAGAAGAGGATCACTTAGAAACGGTCATATGTAAAACTTGCAAGAGGCCGGTCCTCAAACAAAACGCTGTGGAACATATCCGAGGTTGTATTCGGGCGAAGCAGGAGAAGGCGAGGCGAAAGAAGGAAGCGCGCGATGCGGCTAACCGGGCCAAGGCGGGTGATAAGGATGGCGACGAGGATGCTGCGGGCGGCGATGGTGATGATTCCATGAAGGGTCAGAAGAGCGCTAAGAAAAGCGCCGTTAAGGGAATGGCGGAGGATGGGACGAAGAAGGGAAAGAAGCGCAAGATGGAGGGAGAAGACGATAAGGACAAGGAGCCTAAAAAGAAGAAGAAAAAGGAAGAACCCAAACCCAAGGTGCCGAAGCCGAAAGGACCCGTTGATGTTGAGAAGCAGTGCGGTGTTACTCTGCCGAATGGTGCTCAGTGTGCGAGATCTTTGACCTGTAAGAGTCATTCCATGGGCGCGAAGCGAGCAGTGCCTGGTCGTTCATTGCCGTACGATATGTTGCTTCAGGCATATCAGAAGAAGAATCAGGCTCGTCAGCAAAGTGAGTATTGCCCGTATAGCTGGAGGATACGTTTCCGGATAGAGCTGATCAGTCTTGCTTTTCAGAGGCTGCAATTGATGCCAATGCTCCTCTGCAGGACGATATGGACAACAATGGTCCTGTCGACTCGGATGAAGAGAAAGATGCTGTGATGGCAGCTATCACTCGCTCTCACCCACAGCCCATCATCACTCACACTCTGATCTCGACTAAGAAAAAATACCAATATGTCCGCATTAAAGAGATGCTATCCCACGCTCTCGGTGGTGCGCGCGGTGGTGGACTCTTTTCAACCGGCGATAGCAATACCACCTCCAATGACGGAAACCTCTTCGCTCCTGTGGACGACGTGGTCATGACATCTCCGGTTATTACAAGCGCAGATAACACAACGGATGTGGACAATACGACTCCAGCGCCAGCCGCCAAGAAACTTTCAATATCAGCGAGCTCGTAGATACACATGCTTGCTGGTGTTTTGTGTTGATCTAAGGAGCAGCGATGAGTGATGATCCTTTCTTTCCACTACTTGGGTATGACTGCCACATCGTGGTGTCTCGAACGGCGTTCAGGAAACCCATGGAATGGGTCTAATTCGGATTTTTTTTTGTGACGATATGATACCCCGGAGTCCATTGCATATACCACTGGCGATGCTGAGTGTAAATTAGTCAGATGCTTTTATACTTCTCTATATCTTGATAGACAGTGTCCTTGGCTTTAAATCTTTGAGTATTCACTATGTCTAAATATCTGCTAATAGTATTGCACACATTTTTGCTCAAAGATATCAAACACAATTGTACATCTTGTAGATTGTCATGAGTGGAATGTGCTACAGCTAGTACCCCAAAAGGGATAATGATTACTGCCTGAGGCCACAACAAGCTATCACCAACCACGGCGGGATAAAGACGGGTTTAGCTCCATATGCGGCCACCGATCTTTTGAAGGCGGAACACATGCAGCTCGCCCTTCAGAGCACGCCACCATCACTGCGACATTCAGGTCTACTGGGGAAGCTATAGCTTCTGCGCCTACGGGCGGAGGTCTTGATCTGCTTGCGCTGGACTGCTAACAACTATACACTTTTACCTACACGCTCCATCTGCGCCACGCATTCCCTAAATACAATCAAACCCTTTCACAATGTCCAACTCCGTTCCCGATCTCGATGCTGTCGGGATCAAGGCAGAGCCCGAACTAGCAGACCAATTCCGCCGCGAAGTCGCGACTCTCCTTGGCCGCAACAACCTCAACTTTCCCGGCGCACAGCCCGTCAGTTTCTCCAACAAGCATCTCCTCGAGCTCCAACGGCAAGACTACTATGTCTGCGAGAAAACAGATGGCATCCGTTGTCTGATGTACTTTGCCCGTGGCGATCCAGACTCAGAGGCACCCGAAATCCACTACCTAATTGACCGCAAGAACGACTACCGTTACGTGCCGGGCTTGCATTTCCCGCTCCCCAATGATGAAAGTTTCCAGTCATACCACGTAGACACCCTGGTTGACGGCGAGTTGGTGAATGATACATATGAGGATGGAACGCAGCAACTCAAATACCTCGTTTTCGATTGTCTGGTTCTGGACGGGCAGAGCCTGATGCATCGCACGCTGGACAAACGACTTGCATATTTCAAAGAGAAGGTCCTCAAGCCATATAATGCTCTCTACCAGCGCTTTCCCGAGGAGAAACAACATCGCGTTTTCGCAGTTGAAGACAAATCTACCCAGTTCAGCTACGGTATCGAAATGATGTTCCGAGAGATCATTCCCAAGGTCAAGAAAATCCACGGTAATGACGGTCTCATCTTTACCTGTCGCAGTACACCCTACCGCATCGGTACGGACGAGCACATTCTCAAGTGGAAGCCTCCGGCCGAGAATACCATTGATTTCCGTATGCGTTTGGAGTTTCCGGTCCTGGAGCCAGATACAGATGATGAGGCTGATGGTATTTCGGAGCCATATACGGATTACGATGCTATGCCTATCTTTCATTTATTTGTGATGCTTAATTCCAACGAGTACCGGCACTTCGCAGAGATGTTTGTCACCCCATCTGAATGGGAGGAGCTTAAGGCTCTGGGGCTTCCCCTCGATGATACCATCGTTGAATGCTTCAAGGATGAACACAATCGCTGGCGCTATCACCGTCTCCGAGACGATAAGGCTGATGCGAATCACATCTCTACCGTTGAGAAGGTCCTTGAAAGTATCCAGGACCGTGTGACGGAGGAAGATCTTATCCGCGCTGCGCCGGCGATCAAGGCAGCATGGAAGAAGCGCCAGGCTCAGATGGCTTCGGAGGACGAAGAGCGGAAACGAAGGGCAAGACAGGCGCCGCCACATGCAAACGGGAACGGGATGAAAAGGAAATTCGAGGATTCATAGTTTCCTTCTAGTTTTCTTTGAACAAACCTACTTGTTGGATAGTATTTCACTTGGCTTCGGTTCGGGATTGCGAGGAGTCTGGCGTTGATCTCTGCTTCTTTCATGCATATGAACTGGAGGGGAGCTGTCTGTCGGCAAGCTTAAAATGAGGGAGGCTGGCCTGGGGATTATTGTACAAGTGTGCTTTCTATGATGCTATGCGCTCTTGCTATTCCACTGTTCTCTGGATATATTGTATCGCACAATATCCAGCTAGATCTTGATCGTTAAAATGCGGTATAACTCGTTTTCTAGTATCGATCAAGCTCCTGTTTCACGTACAGGATCTCGAAGCGTGATGCATTCAATGCTCAAAGTTTGATTTTCATTGAAGGAAACAGCTACATTGCTCAGGTATAAAAAACTGGATACAACAATGTTACATCATACGCTCTATCGTTTCTTGATGCTCACGTCAATGTTCCCAATCGCCCATGCAGCGGCGAATACAGTCAGCAATCCAGTAGTGATGGTCACGGGCTTGCGCATTCCATCCCAGAAGGAATAATCATAGGTAACCTGTTAGAGATTAGCATTCCGTCTAGTGGAGCATAATATAACGTTGTATACGTACCACCAACTGAGCATCACGAGCCTCATCGGACAAATTCTCTACCGTCAGGGTCAATGCGGTACGTCCCAATGTGTCCATGAAGGTCTTGTAGGGAGACACGTGAGACTTGATCTGATCGGCAGGGGGAAGACCATTGTTGGAGGCAGTCTCGATCGCCTCGTACCGGACATTACGGGCTCCCTCGGGAAGAATGATCCGAACAACGACCTTCTCATACTGAACACCTTCAGGCACCTTGGGTCCCTCGATGAAAGGAACCTTGAGCACATACGAATCGGCACCGGCGACCCGGCGAAGGAAGGTAGAAAGCTCGTTGTTCCAACCAACACGGAAGCTGTAGTTCCAGCCACCGAAGACGGGAAACCGGGGGCGAAGTTCTAAAGAAGCATCACGCTTGGGAGGCTTGCCAGGGCGATAGCGGCTCGTGGAGACATTACCGATGTCATCAATGAAGTAGGGGTCCACCGAGCCAGGCTTCAGCGGATATTTAAGTTCACGGATGGCGGAAGAAGGCAGTTGCTGGAAGTTAGAGAGTGTCCACTCGACGCGCGAGAATTGATTCACGAGGTTGGAGCCGTTATTGCGAAGCCAGTAGCGCTCTTCTGTCGCCAGGTTTCCACCCCAGTGAGATACCTCCAAGTCTCTTTCCAGCAGCGAGGCTGTAATTACTGGCTTGGTAAACTCGTAACGGATGGTAATCGGGTAGGCAGTGCCGGGGGTGACCTCGGCCGTGTCATAAGGGCCGTAAGTGTAAGTAGTGCCTTGACGCTCAGGATCCGAGCCTGACTTGAGACCAGAGGTAGTGGTGTAGTCAGGAACATTGGTGCTAGGAAGCTTCAGTTTCGTCTTCTGGGTCACAGTTGGGTAGGCTGAGTGGATATAGGCAGAAAACGAGTAAGTGAGGTACTGTTTATCAGCCTGGTTGATAGCGGCAGGGCGCGGGCTCAGGGAGGAGAGGAGGTAGTAAGAAATTCCCAAAGTAACCTGCGATTTGGGTGCAAGTGGTTTGGGGAGGTCAATGGCGAAGTACTTGGTGTCGCTGTGAGAAAAGCAATCCATAAGTATTAGCTTACATGCTGCAAATAGTGTCACCAGATTAAGTTACCGTGGCTTCGTCATCACAATAATAACTGGCCATTGGTAGCTTCAATTGCGTACTCACCTGGTTGAATCGACAGGCAATACGCCCACATCGAAAGGCCCCTTCTCCGGCGCCTTTCTATCTCTGACTTCCAATCCTCCGACCTTGTCGAATACCTCCGATGGGAAGGCCAAGTAGTAGGTGTTCTGCGGTTCTTTATCGACGTTCTCTACCACCACGTTGACAGTCTCCCGAGCATAACCTTTCTCCAAGTTGGTATTCCGGACCAAGTTTACATTTTTGAATGCCTGGGGAGGTTGGAAGGAGGAATGGGTCCCCGCTGAGGATTCGGCGCATACTATGCTGCTGGTTGACAGGAGGAACCCGCAGAGCGCGGTGAATGCTGTAATCGGCCTCATTGTGACGATGGGCGGGCGTGCAACTGACCGCGCCTAGGACACAATGTCTCTCACCAGGAGATAGTCCTAAAAAGAAGAAGGAATGTAAATATATGGAACGAATTGAACAGGGGGGAAAGGGAAGGTAGCGCGGCGAGATTGCTGAGGTGTCCCGATGCTGCTTATATTCCGGTGACCGCTGCGGCCAAAGACGCTATCCTTTCTTATCGCCGATAAGTCCTACGTACTCCTCTCCTCTACATTTTCCAGCTACTTTCTTTCTCCACTCTTACTGTCAAGCTACCCTCACGGCATAGCGTCTACCTAATCACTATGCTTGCTTCGCGAGCTGCAGCTCGTCATTGCTGCAGGAGAGCCAGGGTACCGGTATTGGCTCCTCCCGCAAGACGCCTTCATGGCCTTGCGCAAAGCAAGTTTCTCCAAGTTTCGGAGGAAGTTCGCGACGCCGTAGCCACAGGAAAGCCTGTGGTAGCTCTAGAGTCCACGATCTACACTCACGGTATATACCTACGCTTTGTTTTTTTATCCATAAGGGGAGAATCTCTTGCTAATCTACATACAGGATTCCCGTATCCTGAGAGTGTTGCTCTTGCGTCGTTGCTGGAAACAGTCGTCCGGGCAAATGGCGGAGTTCCAGCTACGATTGGGATCTTGAATGGAGTGGCTAAGGTGGGCCTTAATGCCGAAGAGCTTATCGAGCTGGCCTCTACCGCAGAGAGCAAGAGTGCACTGAAGGTTTCCCGCAGAGATTTGGGTTACATATGCGGCCTGGTCGGTTCATTTGTGCGTCGCCATGAAAAACGTTTCTGACAATACTAGGGCCTGGCTGGGAAACGACTACACGGTGGTACAACTGTTTCGGGCACGATGATCCTTGCCCATCTGGCTGGTATTAGGGTTTTTGGGACTGGAGGTCTTGGTACGTCTCTGCACCACCCTAGGTCTATTTACCAGAAACTAATCGATTTTAGGTGGTGTCCACCGTGGTGGAGAGAATTCAATGGATATATCTGGTATGTTCTGCTGGCAAGACCTAGCGGCCAACGTCTAACCGCTTGGTAGCCGACCTCACCGAACTGGGACGAACCCCGGTTGCTGTTGTCAGCTCTGGATGCAAAAGCTTCCTAGACATCCCACGAACTCTGGAATACCTTGAAACCGAAGGCGTTTGTGTCGGGACGTTCGCGGATGGTCGTACTGGCCAGGTAGATTTCCCCGCGTTCTTTACGCGCGACAGTGGCATCAAGAGTCCGAAGATTATTCATGATGAGGCAGAGGCAGCTGCCATAATTTGTGAGCCGGCTATGCTTCTCGTGCTTAGTACTAGTGGCTGACGTATCGATAGATGCGCAATCAAAACTCCCCGTTTCATCGGGGATGCATTTCGCCAACCCGGTGCCCGTGCAGCAGTCTATTCCCAAAGACGAAATGGATGAAATTATTGAGGAAGCAATCCGCCTCGCTGAGGTCGAAGGCTATCAGGGCAGCGATAACACTCCATTCGTTCTATCTAAAATCAAGCAACTCAGTGGCGGCAAGAGTGTTACTGCCAACCGTGCTCTGGTTGAGGCTAATGTGCAGCGTGCTACTCGCGTCGCTGTAGAACTCTCAAAGCTGGAACAGTCCAATGGAACGCTTAATGAGCGGTGAGTTGCCCTGTGTTAGATGCGACTCGGAATGGCCCTAATTTCGAGGTGTCTTCAGGCGTATGCCAGCAATTTCCGAGGACGTCAAAGCTGACCAAGCAACTTCAGAGGCAGAGCTTAAGCTCAACCCAACTACTGAAGGACCTATTGAGGCATTGGACAAGGTAGACGTTCTCGTTGCTGGCTCTCTCGCGGTTGATCTTTCCTGTGACTATGCTCCTCCTGCGGGGGAAAAAAACATCAAACCTGTTTCCGATACTTCCAATCCAGCCACCATAACACAGAGCCTTGGCGGTGTGGGTCACAATGTTGCCATTGCTACCAAGTATCTTGGCAGCTCCGTTCTTTTCTGTAGTGTTGTCGGGGACGATCTAAGTGGCCGTGCAGCCCTAACGGCTCTTCGAAAAGAGGGGCTCTCAACTGCTGGCGTACAGGTGCTGCCCGCGTCAAACAGCGCCAGGACCGCACAGTATGTAGCTGTTAATGATGCGAAGAAAGACCTCGTCGTGGCTATGGCGGACATGGGCATTATGGAACTACCAGAGCAGGAATTGGACTTCGAAGGCTTTTGGGAGACTCTGCTCTCCCGCACGAAGCCTCAATGGGTTATCGTTGATTCGAACTGGAACCCTGAAGTCCTTTCCAAGTGGGTCGCTGTAGCCAAGAAGCATGGCGCACGAGTTGCGTTCGAGCCCGTATCCAATGCCAAAAGCTGCCGCCTATTCAGCAAAACCACCGAGGTAACTGCGGCAATTAACCCGTCGGCATCTGTCCCCAACAATGCAATCAGCTTGGCGACCCCCAACCAGTTTGAACTCACTACTATGTATATGGCAGCGCGTGACAGCGGGCTGTTTGACTCCGAGGCCTGGTGGCACATCATAGATGCGATGGGTATGTCGTCAGCAGGTGCTCGAGATCGTCTCGTTGCAATGACATCAAACCAACTTGTGGATCAAGGCATACCCCAGCAGAGTATCCAACTCCTCCCTTACATCCCCTGTCTCATTACCAAATTAGGGTCACAGGGTGTCCTCGTCACTCAACTTCTTCGCCCCGGTGACCCACGTCTCACTTCGCCTGATTCTGCTCCTTATATCCTGTCGCGTGCTGCACTGGCAGATGAATTAGTCGGTGGTGTGTACATGAGATTGTTCCCACCTGCCGCCGTGCTGGCCGACGAGGAGATTGTCAGTGTCAACGGAGCCGGAGATACACTTCTGGGGGCGGTAATCTCGGGACTCGTGAAGGGAGCAAAGACCGTAGAAGATGTCATTCCTCTTGCACAGGAGGCCAGTCTTAGGACGTTGAAGAGTCCAGGAGGTGTCAGCAGTGATATTGTCCGCTTGGTGCGCTCCTAAGTCAATATAGAATCGGTGTGAATGTGTAAAGATACTATATAACGCGGATATAGGCATATATATAGCTACGAAGCCCCCGCCCAATTTACCATTTCCGTTCAAAACAAAGCCCTATCGACCCCCTCCCCTCCAACAACAGGAAGACTCTCCACAACATCCCGTCCCTCTCTGTTCTTCCCAGTAGCCTTAAAGCCGCTCGGCACTAGACTCGGGTCCAACAGTCCTATCTGCACCAAGACGCTCGCCTGATCCCAATAGATATTATGCCGAGCCAGTTTCCCCGCAATGAAGCTAGCCGTCATGATAATCACAACGCGCACTTGTTTACCCGTAGGCTGCACACGAGGCAGCAGCCACGGGATCTCTTCTGTATGCGTAAACGTGAGCAGAAGCTCATCAACTATCCGGTCTGTGCCAATAGTGCGAGACAAAAGACGAATGTTCTGTGACGGTGGCCCGGTAGGAAAGAATTGCGAGGTGTAAAAGTTAGTAATCTGAGCCGGGTGTTCTCCTAAAAGACCAACACCATCAGCCACGGTCTTCCCTAGCAAAAGACAAGGGAAGGAAGGAAATGGCCCCCAGGGAAGTGAAAAGAGAGCACATACCACCAATTAAAGTAGGAACACAATTGACTATTGCTACCTCATTCAACTCGGCCGTAGGGTCAGAATTCCCCCCGTCACTCTCCCCGCTCTCGGTCAAGGGTATACCACCACCACTCCCTACCATCATGTTCACTGGATTGGCCGCATGATGCTCCACCTCGTCTCGCCCCGCTTCCTGTCCATTGTAGAACAGATTCCGCCAGTACTCCTCCCACACCGTCTCCACGGCGGGCACCTTCCAGCTCCCTCCGGGCCAACCAAACCCACGCTTCAGACAATCCAGCGCTCGACTCCAGGCTAGGCGCGAACTGATCACGTCGTGGGTTCTGGCTGTTGACTCCGCAAACCCAGGCTCGGATTCTGGGTAGAAGAAGAGGTGACATCTGTGGCGCTTCTTGCTGGGGTGGCTGTTGTAGTCGTCCCACAGGGTGGTGGGCTGGTGGCCGGCAAGATGGACTTGGATGGGAAGGATGGAGAGGGTGTCATAGCAGGTGGCGGTTGAAGAAGAGGTTGTGGAGGGGGGTACAATGCAGGGGTTGGTGGTTGTGTTAGGGCAGTCTGTGAGGCTACTATGGGTATCTGTTTCGGAGATCTGGGGGTAGTATGTTACTAGGGCACAGAGGAGAGGGAAAGGGTTAGTAGCTGTTGTTGGGTGGTGGTGGGATGTAAGGAGGAGGTAGGCTGGTTTGTTATATGCTTGGAGTTGTTAGCTATTTGGTCGTGGATTCAAGTTTTTCTTTCTTTCTTTCTTTTTAAAAAAAAGGGTATTTTCGAGGCGTCTGTGCGTACCAACAATCGCATATCTCTCCCCCGGTTCGAGATCATCCTCTCGCTCGTGAATCAAATTATCCAGATCTTTCCGGTCTCTCTCGAAATCTCCGCTGGACCCTTGGAAAGGAATATATTCGACGCTAAAACCCTCCGCTTCGAATCGCCGGAGAATGTTCGCGTCGAAGTCTGCCGTGTCCGAAGTGACATATAGTCGGCGCAAAACATGGTCGCTTTTCTTGCGTCTATCGCTGCTGAGGCTAGGAGATTGAGATCCTTGGGGAGGTGCTCTGCTAGGGGTGCTGCTACGACGACGACGATGGATGTGTTGTCGGAGCCGTTCCATTTTCCCTCCTTATGTCTGTAGGCTTTCTCGGGGTGACTTGGAGTTAGGGTTAAGATACTGAGAAGTGACTCTTCCTGCGAGTTACCGCAATACTACAAAGTCAGGACAATAGCAATTGCGATTGCAACATTATTGATTTTTTGTTTTTTGTTTTTTCAAAGTGAAGAAAGGGTAGACAACTACTCTGTACTTAAGTTTAACCCACAAGTAACTAACAGGTCAGGCAACGTCCTCTTATCAACGCTGGGCTGACGTCGACGAGTGTTGGCAGTATTGGCAGTCTCCATCGTGGCTCCAGCCGAACCCAAGGATGCAACGCAAGGGGAACCGATGGTTCCGTTGCCAAGATAGGGCTGACATTAAATGTCCATGCATGATTACGCTATGAATATGCGGATGTCCAAGTATGTTGATGTCGAATGTTTGTCTATCCACCACGCCACCAATGCGAGTCTATTCAAAAAAAAACCACCCAAAAGTAAGGAGGCGAACTTTATGTCCCC